>NC_057804.1:101551838-101574317 GCF_018294505.1 Triticum aestivum
CGGGGGGCTGCTGTTTGGCCGGTGGTGGCTGGCGGCTTAGGGGGGTGGAGGTTGAAGATGAACTACAGGCCCTTGATTTCGTATCCAACGGCTGCAAAATCGACTGACCCGAGATGAAAAAGTCAGTTGACCGACGTGTAGCCTCACCTTGCTAGTGCGTTCAGTTTCGACAGCAAAATTCAGTTTTGACAGCAAAATTTAGTTTCGACAGTTAAGTTCAGTTTCGATAGTTAAGTTCAGTTTCGATAGTTAAATTCAGTTTCGATAGTTAAGTTCAGAGATGAGCGGCTGATGTATTTTACATCTAGCACTTTGTGGTTACGTATTTTATGTCATGTCTTGGAGATGCTATTAGAATTCCACTCAGGTTAACATTGTCTCTCTTGTCCTGCTTCAGCCTCGGCATCGTACAACTCACCGGAGCTGCTCCAACAACGAAACCCTCCATCACAGCGGAGCAGTACCTCGGGCTCCATCTCCATACGCCTAAGATATTCTTCCCCTCCTCCGACAGCCAAGTCAGCTGGAGCATCCTCACCGGCCGACCCAATCACGTTGAGATCGACATGGCTTCGCGAAAGAGGTTGTACACTTGTTGCATCTCTTTTTTACTCTACATGTTATATATATTGTCCACTAAGCACACGGATTTGTTCCTTTAGTATCTCCTTGAAAGAAAAAAACGTAGGAATTTTAATTTTCACTTGTCCTCCTTTTCAAATTCCTATTCATGAAGCACAAGACTAAGAGATAGTAGCATAATAGCATTATAACCGTACATTTTCTTGTGGTTTGACTTAATCTCACCATGCGTCTTTGCATCCTGTGATCTTCCAATTGTTGTGAATCAAACACACAGATTGGCAAAAATCATGTGTTTTTAAATTCTCTATTTTGGACGTGCATTCCTATCCTATTCCTGACTATTTCCTATCCCTGCATTGTTGGAATCCTCCAATTCAAACGAGCCCTTACAGAATTACTTCTCTTACAGATAGTTGTCAAAGAAAACATTGTGTGGTTTGTCCCGCTCCTGCAGCACCGTCGTCCACCCCAGCTCAGCTGCTCCAACAACAGAAGGGTCCAGCACAGCAGGGATCCGGCCTCCAGACTGTCTTTCGCCGCCTCAGATCTTCTTCCCCGCCGCCGGCTGCCATGAAAATTGCATTACCATCATCAACTGAGCAGATGACCTCGAGGACTACACGGGTCCACAAGAGAGGTCGCACTCTTTCGTGTCTGCTTACGTTATGCATCGCTTAATATTACATGCTACTTTATCGTCCTGTTCACCGATTAGACTCCGAGTCAGCTCCAAACTAATGGTCAAACTTGAGTTTTTAAATGGTTGTGGGGTACATATCGGGGCCGCAATCAATAGTACCTATCTACTATCTGGTTAATCTCCGGTGTCTACTGTGAGTTTCATGTTGGGTGGGAAACAAACAGTAAAGGAGCCATTATCTGTATTTTTTAACTGAAGCCATTATCTGCCTGCTATTATTGGTTTTGGGTCTATCCACAGGTTGCTACCATCACTCTAGATTTCTGCATGCACTCCTTACATAATCTCACTATGTTTTATTCCTATGCATGACAGTTATTGTAAACAATGGAACTGAACATGTAGAGCAAAAGAGACAAGCCTTGTGTGGCAATAAAATTTCAAGCAGACGTTGCTCCATGGTAGGCGCAAAGGCAGACCCCCCCTCCATGCATTTTGGATTGTAATCAAGAGAAAGATATCTGTTTTGAGGGGGATTCAGAAGGAGAAGACAACTCCTATTTACCCTCTGAGGTATTCCCTCTAACTTGGCATGCTGATGTTGGTTATATCATGCATATGGTGTCTTGCATTGCTTACTTTATACATCAAATATATCATCTGCTTAGTTTAGACATCCTTTGTGCGAATGCCATCTGTTTAGTTTATTCATAGTTTATGTGAATTATGCAATGCCATCTTGTTTAGCCAGGCATCATATATGTGAATTTTGCAATGCCATCCTGCTTAGCCAGTCATCTTATATGTAAATTATATCAGGCCATCCTTTTTTTGTTACATATTACATTTGTCAACAATGTTATTACATTCAACTGCTCTTCGTGTGCATCAGCCATTTGACACGGTGATGGCAAATTCTGGAGTGAAAACAAGGTCTTCAGAGCAGACTATGCTATCTGACGAAGCGCATATCTCGCTGGTTATGGATAGCTCCTCAGAGGAGGATTCAAAGACAGATGACCAGTCCTATTCGCCCCCCCCCCCGAGGTGTATGCTCTAACTTGGCAGGGTTATGTTGCTCATATCGTGTGTATGGTGTCTCGCATTGCTATGTCATTTGATTAGTTTAGACATGCTTTGTGTGAATGCCACCTGTTCAGTGTCTAATTACCATATATGTGAATTATGCATTGCCATCTTGTTGCAAGACATTATATATGTGAATTATACAATGCTATGTTGTTACAAAGGCATTATATATGTGAATTATGCAATGCTATGTTGTTTAGCCAATCATCATGTATGTGAATTATATCATGCTATCATTCTTTTGTATTACGTGTTCCATTTGTTGACAACGTTTGTATATTCAACTACTCTTCTTGTGCATCAGCCATTTGAAGCAGTGATGGAAGTATCTGGAGTGAAAACAAGGTATTCAGAGCAGACAATACTACCTGCTGAAGCAGACATCTTGCTGGTTACAAAGAGCTCCTCAGAGGAGGATTCAGAGACTGATGACCAGTCCTATTTCCCCCCTAAGGTCTATGCTCAAACTTGGCAGGGTTATATTACCCATGTCATGCATGTTGTCTTGCATTGCTTAGTTTTTACATCATATATGGATTGCCATCTGCTTACTTGCTTACTATATAAATCATATATTTGAATTATATCATGCCATCATGTTTACATAGTACATACACATCATCTATATGAATTATGGCATGGCAACCCATTTAATAAAGACATCATATAGTTATATAATTTCATCATGTTTAGTGTTTACAATCATCATATTTTGAATTATCACATTCTATCCGTGAATGTATGTGAATTATGGCATGCCAACCTATTTAATAAACACATTATATAGTTATATCATGTCATCTTGTTTACATAGTCTCATATTTTAAACTATGTCTTTCCATCTTTTTTAGTTAGCCATCATAATGTGAAATTGTGTCATGCTATCCTGTTTAGTTAGCCATCAAATATGTGAAATTGTGTCATGCTATCATGTTTGGTTAGACAACATAAATATGAATTATTTCATGCCCTCTTTTATTCCCCACTATCCATTGCACCTGTCTATCATACACTGTATATACTTTCAGTTACTTTTCTTGTTTATCAGCCATTTGAATTGGAGAGGGTGATGGCAGTATCTAAGGGAGTAACAACACGGTCTTCAAAAAAGATAGTGCTACCAGTTGATGCAGATAGAACCGCGATTGTACTTGCCCAAGTACCAGATCCACCACACATAACCCAGACTCTCGCAGATTGTACCCCTACCCAGTTGGACAGAGAACCAGCTACACCCCTTCTAACCCCAACCCTAGCAGATAGTAACCCAGTTCCAGTTGACACAGCACCGTCTCCACCATAGAGCACCCAAATACAAGAAGTTAGTAAGGGAACTGCAGTGCCCAAAGCATGAGGACCACCACTCCGAATCCCAACTCAACGCCTAAAGGAGAAGAAGATTTGTTCTCGGGTCAGGTTCTGTAGCTATGGTTCATACTCCTTTGCTCTTGCATTACTGTATTTACTCATACCAACTATTTTCAAATTTGAAGGATGGAATTGAAACTCCAATGGCGCACCATGTATGTTTTAAACCAGTTTCTTTAACTGGTTTGCTGTTGTAACCTGCTCTATGTTGATTTCAGTTTCAATTGAATAAACAGTTATGTTCTCATGTCATGCACATTACAAGTGTTGTTATTGCTCTATAGTTTCCCACACTTATATTCTGCCTATTCTGCTTTGTCTTGAACAAATATTATTTGAACTGTGTCTCTATCTTGATTTGGCAACAAAAACTAGAATGATATAGACCATAAAGTGACCATGTTACATAGATATATGTTTGTTTCATGTTGTTATCTTGTCCACTTTACTACTGAACTCATTTACCAAAATGTGTTTCATATACAACATGGTAAACATGTGATGTGTCTGCTTGTTTCTCATTTAGAATGCAAACAAAATATTGGAGAACTGTACCGCGTTATCCAATGGTAAAGGAAGTAGTGCAGATAAGGTTCAAGATAGTGAGACATCCATGTTGGTCTCCAAGAAAGCTGATAGAAACTATCTTGACGACAGTGAGAGAACCCAGAAGTCATGTCTTGATGTAGTGTTCAAGTTACTGGCCACTACTGCTGGCACAAGCTCTTCGAACTCGTTGCCTGAATCAGTTCATCTTCTTGAGTCTCAACTTCAAGTTGAAAGACATCGAGCAGATGTGCTGCGACAGGAAGCTGAAGGACTAAGGATGTCCCTGCAGAATTCAGATCCATATTTTCTGGTGCAACGGCAAGCGCTGGAGGATTTAAGCGCCAACAAGAGAAAGTTAATAAGCTTGCTAAGCATCTTTCCAGTATTATGGGTACCCAGGATATTGTTTCTTGAGATCTTCTGGAGTGGTTTCAGTTCTGGATTTGTTTTGCTGCGGCATTTATTTGCGATGGTCGCCAACTTTGACAACCAGTGTATATGATATGCGGCTTTGTTCCCTATATTTGCACTGGTGGCGAACTTTGATTCCCAGTGGATGTAATATGTGTAATACCCGTGATAGCCTAGCATTAATTGCTTCCTTATTTATTTCCTTGTTGTCTTGTTTATTTGTTTGCTTGTAGTCATTGCAGTTCTTTTTCCACGGTTTGCTAGTGGCTGCAATAACCTATTTTTTAAAACTAGGCCACAATAACCATGGGCTAATATTTACTGTAGTGACACTGGGCCTCCTACGGACCGTAGAAATACTGGGCCTTCTACGGGCCGTAGAAACAATGGGCCTTCTCCGGTCCGTATCATCAATGGGCTTTATACAGGCCGTATGATCGATTGGCCAAACATGGGCCAAACATACCGCATTATGGCCGTAAACGGGCTAGAGTTGGAATCGTCCGTTCATGGCCCGACCATAACGGGCCATTGTTAATAGGCCGTATTTGATGATGCTATGAAAACAGCCCAACGTATTAACAGACCACAAACGGGCCGACTGTAACCACGGGCTGAATTTGGCCCACAAGCAGAAAATGACAGTAACGGGCCGTAAGTAAACGAATGCTGGAAATGAGCCCAAGAATAAATGGGCTTTGAGAAGGCCGAAAGATAACATGGGTTGGAAACGGCCCAATGGAATAACGAGCCGTTAATGGGTATAAGGTGATACAATGTTCATTACGGGCCAGTTTCACCACGGGCCGTTAATGGGTGTAAAGTGATACACTGTTCATTATGGGCCAGTTTCACCACGGGTCGTTAATAGGCCAAGAGTTACAAAGGGCCTCATATGGGCCCAAAGACATCATGGTCCATACATGGGACAGAAAAGAAAATGGGCTGGAATCATATTGGATGGCCCAGATGACGCTACTGGGCCTAATTCGAATAGGGCGTAACGGGCCTTGGGTTAGCGGGTTGTAAATGGGCTATATGCGAACATGCCATTAACAGGCTTTCCATGGGCCGGCCCACCACCTTTTGACCAAGTCAAACAGGCTAGCCTTTTCACAGGAATGGGCCTCTGTTGGGCTGTGCCATGTGTCGACGTATCATAGGCGCCTTCTGTCCAATGAGTGGATGACATCTGTCCCAACGATGAGCCGACACGTGTTTCCTCCAGCCAATGATGATTTTACACGTGGAAAATCCCCATTGGTCGGGGCTGTTAACGGGTTGTCGGATCCAAAACCCGACCTGATAGCTTAGCAGCATTCCGTTACGGTGGATGCCACGTGTCTGTCACCCTTGACGAAAGCACTTCTGTGACGCGCGATTTATCGTCATGGAAGTGGACACTTCCATGATGATAATTTTGGTAATGTCATGGAACACTTCTACGACAGCACAAGTATGACTATCTTGATTCTGTCATAAAATCATCATGGATGTACATGCATGAAAAAAAACGTGACCTACTATGACAAACACGTATCATCACGGAAGTGTATTTTTTTTGTAGTGTACAGTTGCTTCTCATAAATGGTAGTAATGTAGTGTCAACAGCAGCTGGATCGCCTTCCACCATCATTGGATAGTTTTGTCCAAGGAAGAGCGAGTTTCCTCCAAGACTTTCAATACTGAACTAGGGAGAAGGTGTTGGCGCTAATACACCAGTATCCATCCCGAATACCCTGCAACGGATGTTGGAATAGGTCCAGAGAGTGCGACTATATGAGACAACACCTGCTTTCTCAGTAACATCAGCAGTGCCCAGTACATAGACAAGAAGAGGTGATCCATCGAAATAAGTTGCCACGCGCCACTGAGTATATGGGTCCTGCTCGTCCTCATGCTCATGTATAAAAAATTTCAATTATAGGTGGTGGAATGTTCACAGGACCTTGGAAACACAAGAAGGTTAATTAGTAAAGGGAAACTAGCTAACCCGCATGCATGTGGATGAATCAATTATAATTACGGTGGAAGACAAACGTACCGAAAGCATGATGATTCCATGCAAAAACAGTGCCACGAGTGGTGGCAGCAAACACAAGACCCTCGTATTGAATTGCATCATAGCACTCATCCGTGTATATACATTGATTTTTGAGCAATATCCATCCAGGCGTGGAAGTAAGGAAGGCAACAAGCTTGTCGAAGATAGCAATAACTTCATAGCTCGCGTAATCCCAAGAGCGGCTGGGAACTCGACAAATTGCTATCTTTCGTAGACGACAGTCACCATGACCGTATTTGAACCCATGTAGAATACCGGTGTACTCAACCTCTAGGCAGTCGTCTGAGATTTTTGGAAGTGGAACCCGGTGACGAGTGTACACATTCACAAGTTCCCACTCGCAGTTGTACCCAATGTAAACAACCCAATTTCCATTTGTGCCTACCCAAGCCTAGCCCTCAAGCGATGGCATCTTAACATCATACGTATCATTATCAAGCGACATCAACTTGCACAAGGCGCCGCTTCCCTCGTCCCCACGCCAGTCAGCAGGGTCACGGCGAAGAAGATAGGGGAGATCAAACCGCGCCTGGACCCTTGGGTTCCTTGTAATGATGTTATTAGTTGAGTCGAGAATGGGCTTGAACGAACCTGCCATGCTAGCCGAGGTGATGACGTCACACCGATCAATGAGTTCCTCCACCGCGTCGACATTCAGATCGGCGCAAGAATAACGGGGTCGTTTTCGTCTTGTTCCCTCCATGGAGAAGAGGATCAAACAATGGCAGAAGGAAGGGTGAAGGCAAATGGAGGAGGAAGGAAGAGCTAGCATGCGACAGCAGTTCCAAATCAAGAGGGAACGGCGAAGAGTCAATGGACGGTTGCCACGGTACATGAAGAGGAGCCTGGAGAGCGAATGGTTGCCACAGAGGTCACACACTGACAACAAGGGCTGAGTGAACTTCATGCAATCCCATCGCACAAGACACATGTCTTGTTAAGTTGAACCATTTCTTTTCTCTTGTGTCAACGCAAACAGTTCATTCGAGCGAACCACATGCCGTATATCGCACACACCTTGATCTGGCTTACCATTTCTTTTGTGTTGCCTAATCACAAACAGTTCATTCAAGTGAATCGTATGTTGTGTATCGCACACGCCTCCATCTGGCTGCCCGTTTCTTTTGTTCCTCCTCATGACAAAAAGTTCATTGAACTAAATCATATGCCCTTCATCGCACATGCAACTAAAACCTGAACCGTGTTTGATGCATCCGTCATCGCAAACGTTTTACACATTTTTGACGGTTTTCATACAGCACTGTTTGCGATTATGGCATCGCACATAGTTTCTCGAAGGGTCTCTGATCATAGTGTCGCGTTAGCAACATCCTCCAGTAGTGGTGATAGATATTTGTGTGCCCTAGGTGAGAGCATCAGGGTCCGATCCACCCTGTGACACATCTCTTCCCACTCGGGAATCAGCAAGATTCTCTAACGTCATCCTACCAACCCAGCCTCTCCTGACTGGACAACAACTTTCTGACCAAGGCAGTACTACTCGTCTGAGTTTCCCTCTTTGAAGACACATGAAAGAGACATTATTACAAATGAAGTAGGTCCTTCCCATTCAGGCAAATGAAGTTGTATGGGTGAGTCCAGTTTTGTGGCACAATGACTTACCCGGCCTGGAGGAGGTTGTTAAATATACTTCTGGTTCATTACTGTACTGCAACATTAGTCTTGCACAAAAAGTAAACAAGCAACAGTAATAACTCACAACGACCTATCTCCATTAATACTACTACAAAAAAGTCAAAGTTCATTGGTGATAACATCTTATAGTACAATTAAAGTGAATAACTACAAGTAAACCAACTGTGAAAACCTGCCGACAAAACCAACATGAAAAGCCAAATAACACGCAAGAACAACAATTGGTGAAAAATCAGGGTCTACATCAGACAAAATGACTTGCCTTGACACCTAGGGCCTACCAAGGTGAGGCCCGATAGTGCACGGTGGCCCGGCTATGGAGTCAAGTGCTCCGAAATGGGCTATACATAACCAAGGGTAAAATTTTCTTTTAGTGTGTGCAATTTTAGTGAATGTTACTTCATCAGAAAGTGTGCGAGTCAACAAGAATGTGGGCATTGGTTTCGTCACAAATGGAGTTACGGTTGAAAAGGTATGAAGGGGGAGAGTTCAGGGACCCTTTTGCAATAAATACTTTCTTATCTGGGTCTTTGGTGTAATTCTGCTAGCCTCTTTCTTGTAAATACGCTTTCCAGCGGGGAAAGCGTGTTCCCACCTTTTTAGTTTACCGGTAGCAAAAACGTGTTCCACTCTACTACGTTTTCCCCAAATGAAAACGTAATATATCTATTTGGCGCCCCTACTTAACCTGACAAATGGGCCCGACATGTCAGCCTCTCTCTCTCGTCCCTCTCACCAATAGGCGGGGCCGCCTGTTGGGTTCTTCCTTTTCGTCCTGCCACCATGGGCAAAGGTGCTCCGTCGAGGATTGTCGACGACCCCGGCCTTCTTTTGACACGCTGATGGCACCACTATCTTCATCTCTTTGCCGTGCATCTGATGGGATCCTTCACAGCTTCTGGGGATGACTGGCTTCGAGCAGAGCTTCACCATGGAGGCTACGGCCTTCAGGTCTCCTCGATCTCCTTGCTCTAGTGAGTTGTTTTCTTGCGGGAAAAGAATCGGTGGAGTTCAGTGAGGTGTTGAAGAAATTGGGAGGGGGGAAATAATCGGTGGAGTTCAGTGAGCAAGTGTGTGAGTTTGGGTGGCCGGGCGTGTCCTATTTTTATAGGCGGGTGAGGGGAGGGAATAGTGTTGAGTATATGGATTGTTAGGAAAGACGAGATAGACTAGGATTTGTTCTGGCTTGTCTTCTACTCCAAATAGATCATTGTAGTCCTATATATATGCCCACGAGGCTCAAGCAATACAACAATGATTCCACCAAATCCCCCTCTCTCTCTTCTAACATGGTATCAACCTAATCGATCCTAAACCCTAGCAGCCCCCGCCGCTTCCGCACCCGCGTGACGCCCCCCGGGGCGGTCGGCCTCCGTGACCGCTGCCGGGGGCCGCGTCGCCCGTATATAGGGTTCGTCCGCTGGCCGTGTTGGCCATCTGCCCTAGACAGTCTTTTTCCCGATCCTCTGATGCGGGTTTTACCTCTCTCTCGCCGGTCGCTTTGATCGATGTCTACTTTTTGCTTTTCCTATCCACTTGATCGGTTTGTGTCGCCACCGCTCCCGTCGACCCCCATGCGCCTCTACTCCGACACCAACGCGATTAGCTGGCCTTTTCACCGACTCGGTGGCCTCACGCGACAGGCGGCCTCTCCCGACCGTCGTCCGCGCGTCTGCCCGCCAGTCGCCTAGACTGGGCGGCCTCGCACGATGTCGCGGCCCATCACGTCTGTCGTCCGTGCATCGGCCCTGCCATCGATCTATGCCGGCCGTCACCATCTTTCTTTGACTGGTACACATGCATCGCCTCGACCTGGTGGCCTCGTGCTATGCGACGACCAATCATACTCGTCGTTCGGGCGCCGGCCCGCCCATCGATCCACGTCACCTGCCTGCGCCCCGTCTGCACGGCGGCCCGGCGGTCTACCTCACCGGCCTCGTCCTCAGCTGCGTCAAGCTCGTCGGATGCCTCAACTCGGGCACTGCTGCTTCATTGGTCACTCGGGCCTCGCTGCCCAGGCGCCGGCGCTGCTTTGGCAGCCCGGGTGCCGGTGCTGACACGGTCGTCCGCACAACGTCCCATGCTGTCCGTCGTAGCCGGCCTCATCCCAAACTCCGCCACCACCACGCCTCCACCGAGCGGCATCTCTGACCTCGCGGGCGATTGGCTTGATCACCCACTCGCCGCCACGATCTGCCCCATCTATGCCGTGCGACCAACCAGGCCCGTCAGTTGCACGCGCCTCTGCAGGTCCCGCAAAGATTGTCCCCGAGTTCAGCGCACCCTTCCACCGATCGAGCAACGGGCTGCCGCTGCGTCGCCCTGTTGGGGTGCATCATCGCCGCCCCGTAGTTCTCCTCACGGCTGCATCGACTCGTGTGTTGCCGTAGCGTCGCCCCTACAGGCCGTAGTGCCGCGATACGTGGTCCCAGCCGCCACCCCGAGGCCATCCCCGCGGCTGCACCGACTCGCGAACCGCCGTTGCGTCGCCCCTTCGGGCCGCAGCGTCACGGGCCGCGGTCCCCGCCGCCGCCCCAAGGTCTTCCCGCCGTCGCCCCGACCCTCCTGCCGCCGCTGTGTCGCCCCTTCGGGCCCTAGCGTCGCGGCCCGCAGTCTACTTCGCCATCCCCGCGTGTTGACTTCCCGTGGTATGCGCCGCGCCGCCTTCCTTTGGCGCAGGAATGCCACCATCCGCGCCAGTCTCCGTCAAGTTGTCGGGTTCTTCGCCTACTTCGAGCACCGCCGCCATACTCCTAACCTAGCTCCCGCCGCCGCCGCCGTCAGGCTGCCGCTGCCACTCTTCTTTGGTCACGGCCGCCGCTACCTCCGTAACTGCCGCCGCCCATCCACCCTGTTCGTCTTCGTCCAGCACCAGCCCATCATCAGCGTCGCCGTCATCTACCCCGACCACTGTTGGTGACATCGGCCCCGCGCCGATGGGTGCCGCAATCGTCATCGAGTTCTTCTCTGCTGGCCCCTCCAACTTCTTCGACATGGCGTACAACTCATGTAGGTCCCTCATCTATGCATGCCCGGTGCTGGCAACACTGATGCCTGCCTTTGTCCATGACGTGCTCCTAGGCCTGGAGAAAGGACAAGTGCTCCCTGGGTGATTTTGGTAATTTATGTCAACATATCTCTTGTTGGACTAATACTTTTACCTAGTATGTTTCAGATAAGTTCAACAATGGAGTGGCATGGACTAGAGGATGTGGAACCCCTTCAAGATGCTAAGGACAAAGGGTTGGCTCAAGCTCCAAGCACAAGACTCTACTCTTTCTATTTTAGTGATCAAAGGTCACATTGAGTCTATAGGAAAAGCCAATACTATCAAGAGGGGATGAGGTGTTGTTTAATGGCTTGCTTGCTCAAAGTGCTTGGTGATATGATCCAAAGCCCTCAACTACTTTCTCACATCCACATATGACCCAAACCAAAAGTCGAACTCGGCCCTACCGATTCTTTCTATCTGGTGCCACCGAGTTCAGATGTCATAGCCACTGCCACAAACCCTAATCAAGTCGGTCTCACCGATAGGGATCTGGGTCTCACCGAGATGGGATTGTAATCTCTCTGTATGTAACCATTACCAAAATTGGTTACACTAAGTTTGTGTAATCGGTCCTACCGAGATTGCAATGCAAACTCTCTGTTCCTCTTCGTAACATTTCAGTCCAACCGAGATGAGCGAATCGGTCCCACCGAGTTTGCCTAACCAACTCTCTGGTTAGCTTATTACCAAAATCAGTCACACCAAGTTTGAGTAATCGGTCTCACCGAGATTACATTATGCCCAAACCCTAACCATATCGGTCCCACCGAGTTGACATGTCGGTCCCACCAAAAATCCTAACGGTCACATTATTTGCTAAATCGGTCCGACCGAGTTTCATGATTCGGTCCCACCGAGATTGGTAAGTTGTGTGTAACGGTTAGATTTTGTCTGGAGGCTATATATACCCCTCCACCCACTCTTCATTCGTGGAGATAGCCATCAGAACATGCCTACACTTCCAGCATTCATTTTTTGAGAGAGAACCACCTACACTTGTGTTGAGGTCAATATATTCCATTCCTACCATATGAATCTTGATGTCTATCCTTCCCCAAGTTGCTTTCCACTCAAATCTTCTTTCCACCAAATCCAAATCCTGTGAGAATGAGTTGATTGTTGGGGAGACTATCATTTGAAGCACAACAGCAAGGAGTTCATCATCAACACACCATTTGTTACTTCTTGGAGAGTGGTGTCTCCTAGATTGGATAGGTGTCACTTGGGAGCCTTCGACAAGATTGTGGAGTTGAACCAAGGAGTTTGTAAGGGCAAGGAGATCGCCTACTTCGTGAAGATCGACCCTAGTGAGGCAAGTCCTTTGTGGGCAACGGCTATGGTGGGATAGACAAGGTTGCTTCTTCATGGACCCTTCGTGGGTGGAGGCCTCCGTGGACTCGCGCAGCCGTTACCCGTCGTGGGTTGAAGTCTCCATGAATGTGGATGTATGATAGCACCACCTATCGGAACCACGACAAAAACATCCGTGTCTCCAATTGCGTTTGCACACTCCAATCCCATCTCTTTACATTCTTGCAAGCTGCATGCTTTATTTTCCGCTGCTCATATATGATACGTCTCCAAGTATCTATAATTTCTGATTACTCCATGCTACTTTATGTACTATTTTGGACTATATTGGGCTTTATTTTCCACTTTTCTATTATGTTTGGGACTAACCTATTAACCGGAGGCCCAGCCCAGAATTGCTGTTTTTTGCCTATTTCAGTGTTTCGAAGAAACGGAATATCAAACGGAGTCCAAACGGAATGAAACCTTCGGGAACGTGATTTTCTCACCGAACGTGATCCAGGAGACTGGGACCCTGCTCCAAGGAACAAAAGAGGCGGTCACAAGGGTGGAGGGGGCCCCCCCTGGGCGCGCCCCTACCTCGTGGGCCCCCTGTTGCTCCACCGACGTACTCCTTCCTCCAATATATGCCTACGTACCCCCGACAGATCACAAGGAGAGCCAAAACCCTAATTCCACTGCCGCAACTTTCTGTATCCACGAGATCCCATCTTGGGGCCTGTTCCGGAGCTCCGCCGGAGGGGGCATCTACCACGGAGGGCTTCTACATCAACACCATAGCCTCTCCGATGAAGTGTGAGTAGTTTACTTCAGACCTTCGTCTCCATAGCTAGTAGCTAGATGGCTTCTTCTCTCTTTTTGGATCTCAATACAATGTTCTTCCCCTCTCTTGTGGAGAACTATTCGATGTAATCTTCTTTTTGTGGTGTGTTTGTTGAGACCGATGAATTGTGGGTTTATGATCCAGTATTACCTATGGAAAATATTTGAATCTTCTCTGAATTCTTTTATGTATGATTGAGTTATCTTTGCAAGTCTCTTCGAATTATCTGTTTGGTTCGGCCAACTAGATTGGTAGTTCTTGCAATGGGAGAAGTGCTTAGCTTTGGGTTCAATCTTGCGGTGTCCTTACCGAGTGACAGAAAGGGTTGCAAGGCACGTATTGTATTGTTGCCATTGAGGATAACAAGATGGGGTTTTTATCATATTGCATGAATTTATCCCTCTACATCATGTCATCTTGCTTAAGGCGTTACTTTTTTTTTAACTTAATACTCTAGATGCATGCTGGATAGCGGTCGATGAGTGGTGTAATAGTAGTAGATGTAGAATCGTTTCGATCCTTGTCTCGGACGTGATGCCTATATACATGATCATTGCCTAGATATACTCATAACTATGCTCAATTCTGTCAATTGCTCAACAGTAATTTGTTCACCCACCGTAGAATATTTATGCTCTTGAGAGAAGCCACTAGTGAAACCTATGGCCCCCGGGTCTATTCTCATCATATCAATCTCTATCGCTTTATTTACTTGCTTTGTTTTTACTTTGCCTTTTACTTTTCACTTTGCATCTATCTATCAAAAATACCAAAAATATTATTTATCATCACTATTAGATCTCACCCTCGTAAGTGACCGTGAAGGGATTGACAACCTCTAATCGCGTTGGTTGCGAGTAGCTATCGTTTTGTGTAGGTACGAGGGACTTGTGCATGGTCTCCTACTGGATTGATACCTTGGTTCTCAAAAATTGAGGGAAATACTTACGCTACTTTACTGCATCATCCTCTCCTCTTCGGGGAAATCCAACATAGTGCTCAAGAGGTAGCAAGAAGAATTTCTGGCGCCGTTGCCGGGGAGGCTCATGCAAGCAAGTCACCCATACCAAGTACCCATCACAATCCCTATCTATCGCATTACATTATTTGCCTCTCGTTTTCCTCTCCCCCACTTCACCCTTGCTGTTTTATTCGCCCTCTCTTTCCCAATCTCCTCCTCTCTTTCCCGTTTGACTTTTTCCCATTGCCTTTCTGTTTGCTTGTGTGTTGGATTACTTGTTGCCATGGCGCAAGATAATGCCAAATTGTGTGATTTCTCGAATACCAATAATAATGATTTCCTTAGTACTTCGATTGCTCCTCTTAATAATGATGAGTCTTGTGAAATCAACACCGCTTTGTTGAATCTTGTTATGAAAGATCAATTCGCCGGCCTTCCTAGTGAAGATGCCGCTACTCATCTAAGCAATTTTTTTGATTTGTGTGATATGCAAAGTAAGAAAGATACAGATAATAATATTTTCAAATTGAAGTTATTTCCGTTTTCACTTAGAGATTGTGCTAAAATTTGGTTTTTGTCTTTGCCTAAGAATAGTATTGATTTTTGGAACAAGTGCAAAGATGCTTTTATCTCTAAGTATTTTCCTCCCGCTAAGATTATCACTCTTAGGAACGATATCATGAATTTTAAACAACTTGATCATGAGCATGTTGCCCAATCTTGGGAAAGAATGAAATTAATGCTTCAGAATTGCCCTACTCATGGTTTGAATTTATGGATGATCATACAAAATTTTTATGCCGAATTGAATTTTGCTTCTAGGAATCTTTTAGATTCGGCCACGGGAGGCACGTTTATGGAAATTACGTTAGGAGATGCTACAAAATTGCTTGATAACATTATGGCTAATTATTCTCAATGGCACACCGAAAGATCTTCTAGTAAAAAAGTGCATGATATAGAAGAAATTAATGTTTTGAGTGAAAAGATGGATGAACTTATGAAGATGTTTGCTCCTAAAAATACTCCTCTTGATCCCAATGATATGCCTTTGTCTACCTTGCTTGAGAATAAAAATGAATCTATGGATGTCAATTTTGTTGGTAGGAATAGTTTTGGAAACAACGCGTATAGAGGGAATTTTAATCCTAGGCCTTATCCTAGTAATCCTTCTAATAATTATGGAAATTCCTACAACAAATCTTTTGGAAATTTTAATAAGATGCCCTCTGAATTTGAGAGTAGTGTTCAAGAGTTTATGAATTCACAAAAGAATTTTAATGCTTTACTTGAAGAGAAATTGCTTAAAGTTGATGATTTGGCTAGGAACGTTGATAGAATTTCTCTTGAAATTGATTCTTTAAAGCTTAGATCTATTGCTCCTAAGCATGATATCAATGAATCTCTCAAAGCCATGAGAATTTCCATTGATGAGTGCAAAGAAAGAGCCGCTAGGATGCATGCTTCCAAAGATGCCTTTATTAAAGCGTGTTCTTCCAATTCCTATGAAAATCAAGATGAAGATCTAAAAGTTATTGATGTGTCCCCCATTAAATCTTTGTTTTGTAATATGAATCTTGATGAAACTGAATATTATCATCCTTTACCTAGAAGGCGTTCTAAGAATTCGGAGTTTCTAGATCTTGATGATGAAATTGATGAAAGTGGGATTCAAATAAATAGAAACCGAGATGTTGCTAAACCCACTATTTTGGATCTCAAGGAATTTAATTATGAAAAATGCTCTTTGATTGGTTGTATTTCCTTGTTGCAATCCGTTCTAGATTCTCCTCATGCTTATAGTCAAAATAAGGCCTTTACCGAACACATTGTTGATGCCTTGATGCAATCTTATGAAGAAAAACTTGAGTTGAAAGTTTCTATCCCTAGAAAACTATATGATGAGTGGGAACCTACTACTAAAATTAAAATTAAAGATTATGAGTTTCATGCTTCGTGTGATTTGGGTACTAGTGTCTCTACTATTCCCAAAGCTTTGTGTGATTTGCTAGATTTCCGTGACTTTGATGATTGCTCTCTAAACTTGCACCTTGCGGATTCCACTATTAAAAATCCTATTGTAAGAATTAATGATGTTCTTATTGTTGCAAATAGGAATTATGTGCCCGTAGATTTTATCGTTCTTGATATAGATTGCAATCCTTCAAGTCCTATTATTCTTGGCAGACCTTTCCTTAGAACGATTGGTGCAATTATTGATATGAAAGAAGGGAATATTAAATTCCAATTTACCTTAACACTACTAGAAAAAGGGCTATAGATGGGATTGACACTAATGGCGCACCAGACAGGCGGTGCGCCATTAGTATATACTAATGGCGCACCACCTTCTGGTACGCCATTAGTGTTGAAACTACTAATGGCACACCTGGCCCAAGGTGCGCCATTAGTATCAAAAAAAAATTCAACTAGTGCGCCTGTCCAAACATACTAATGGCGCATCCAGACGAAGTGCGCCATTACTAGTTGTAACTAGTAATGGCGCATCCAGACGAAGTGCGCCATTACTAGTTGTAACTAGTAATGGCGCACCTGTCGGAAAGTGCGCCACCAATGTTGTTTTTTTATTATATTTTTTATTCCTTTTTTTGCAATACTACTAATGGCGCACTTCTCCACCGTGCGCCATTACTAGTTTAAACTAGTAATGGCGCACTCTGGAGCAGTGCGCCAGTAGTATGTTTTTTTTGCAAAACTACTAATGGCGCACCACCAGAAGGTGAGCCATTAGTAACCTGGATTACTAATGGCGCATTTATGGTTGGTGCGCCATTAGTAAGTGGGCAGCAACAAGATATTTTGGACAACCTCTCCTACCCACACTCACTTTCCCCCCACTTCATTCTCTCCACCGCCTCCTCCTTGTCTCGGGTGCCTCCTCTTTTTCACCTCATTTCTACCATAGATTCATTCAAATTAAGTGGTTAAATTACCTTGTTTTGATAGGTAAGTAAGGGGGAAGCTATATTTATGTTGTTCTCCCTACAACAATGTGCACATGCACTTTTTATGGCCTAGCTAGATCTATGTATGTTCGTGGTGTTGCATATGTTTGTGGTGTTGCATATGTGTTTGTGTTTGGAGGTGTACCGGTATTTGAAATGCGATAGTTGCCAATATTTTGCCGGAATGTTGATTCATTTCTGTTTCCGCGAGAATTTTGGCATTAAGCATTCTTTTGGCCCTATTTTTAGGGAAAGTCATGCCAAAAAATTTCTTGGTTCTAAAATATCGTTTTGCTCTACCCCGTAGGCGACCATGGTCCGCACGATGACCGAAGGCATCGTGAATAGGTTTTTGAGGTCCGTGAAGGCCGAGATGCTTCAAAAGAACGAGACGGAGATAAGATGTCCGTGTCGAAGATGCAAGCTGAAGAGCCTTATTGCGGACCCAGATTCCGGGCAGGTGCGGGACCACCTGCTCTTGCGTGGTTTCATGGATGGCTATCGGTGGCAAGGTGATGAAGATGACTACGAAGTCGTCCATGGGGGCCGGGCAAGAAATTAGGAAGGGCAGCAAGACAACCACCGCGGCTCGGGCGGGCGAGAAGACGAAGAATCCCCAGGAGATGATCACGACGGTGATGCTGTACACAGTCATCATGTAGAAGATGCAGGACATGATGATGAGGAAGATGCCGGAGCAGACGACGGGCATGATCATGAAGATGATGATGCCGGCGGAGCAGACGACGCTGGACCATCGATGGGCTGGGTGCAGGACGCTCATATTCAAGAGCTGCTTCTCAAGCAGACGGATAACGCAAGAGCTGCCACCCGAGAGAAAGCCAAGATGGATCAACTTGAGTTAGACGCGGTTACTCCATTGTATGAAGGATGCAGGCCCGAGGATACCCGCCTGAAAGTAACGCTCATGGCTCTGGAGATGAAGGTAAAACACAAAATGACCGACGCATGCTTCGACGAGAACATGTCATTCTGGCACGAACGTCTTCCCAAGGGGAACAAGTGCCCGACCAGTTTGCAGGAGGCGAATAAAATCGTGTGTCCTCTCGATTTACTGCACGTGAAATACCATGTGTGCATGAACAATTGCATCATTTATCAGGACGAGCACGCGGAGTCTACCATATGTCTGGTGTGCGGCGTCACTCGATACAAGAAGAGGAAGAAAGCTCCTCGAAAAGTGGTGTGGTACTTTCCGATCACTCCTCGTCTGCAGCGGTATTTCGCGGACCCTAAGGTAGCAAAGCTCCTGCGTTGGCACGCGGATAGGGAGGAGAAGAAGCAAGAAGATGACGCAAATGATCCGGAGATAGATAAAAAAGACAAGATGCTGAGTCACCCTAAGGATGCGAGCCAGTGGCAAGCGTTGAACTTCGAATACCCAGAATTTGGGAACGATCCAAGGAACATTGTGCTGGGCGCGAGCACCGATGGAGTCAATCCATTTGGCAGCCAGAGAAGCACACATAGCACCTGGCCTGTGTTTGTGTGGATGTACAACCTTCCCCCCTGGTTGTGCATGAAGAGGAAGTACATTCACATGAGTATGCTAATTGAAGGGTCGAAACAACCAGGGAACGACATCAATCTGTATCTGGGGCTGCTGAAAGAGGAGCTTGACACGCTGTGGAAAACACCAGCCAATACGTGGGACGTCGCAGAGAAAGAATATTTCCCTATGAGAGCCGCACTACTCACGACGGTGCACGACTATCTCGGTTACGGATATCTCGGGGGGCAGGTAGTCCACGGATTTTCTGGATGCGTAAGGTGCATGGATGACACAACGTATCGCCAGCTAGATAGAGATCCCGGGTCTTCGAAAACCGTGTTCATGGGACATCGAAGGTGGCTTCGCGACGATGACCCGTGGAGGAAACGCAAGGATCTGTTCGATGGTGAAACCGAACCCCAAAAATGCCCGTGTACGAGGAGCGGCGAGGAAATAGACAAGCTGTTGAAAAATTGGAAAGACTGCCCACTACCGGGAAAGAAGCAAAAGGCGCCAGAGCCGGGAAAGAAGCGAAAGGCGCCGGAGCCTCTGCTGAAGGTATGGAAAACGAGGTCTGTTTTCTGGGACTTGCCGTACTGGAAGATCCACCGTGTGCCTCACAGCCTTGAATTCATGCATATCATGAAGAACGTGTGCGAGAGTCTGCTTGGTACCCTGCTCAACATGCCAGAGAGGACCAAAGATGGGCCGAAAGCAAGGGCAGACTTGAAATCAATGGGCATCAGGCAGGAGCTTCACGCTAATGATGATGATGATGATGATGATGATGATGATGAGGCGAAGCAGGACACAGAAAGTCGTCGCAAAGGCAAAAAGGCCAAGAAGATCGGAAATGACTACCCTCCTGCGTGCTTCACTCTAAGTCAAGAGGAGATCGAGCAGTTTTTCACCTGCCTCCTAGGAGTAAAACTTCCTTACGGTTACGCGGGGAAGATAAGCAGATACCTAGACCCAGCGAAGCAGAAGTTGAACGGGATGAAGTCTCACGACTGTCATGTGCTGATGACGCAGATACTTCCAGTTGCAATCCGTGGGATCATGGACGCGCACGCCCGTGAAACGCTATTTGGCCTATGCAACTTTTTCGACGTCATCTCTCGGAAGTCGATTGGCGTGAGGCAACTCAGAAGGCTACAGGAAGAGATCGTGGTGATACTATGCGAGCTTCAGATGTACTTCCCGCCCGCATTCTTCGACGTTATGGTGCATCTGCTGGTCCATATCGTGGAGGATATCATCCAACTCGGGCCGACGTTCCTGCACAGCATGATGCCATTCGAAAGGATGAATGGTGTCATCAAAGGATACGTTCGGAACATGTCACGTCCAGAGGGAAGTATAGCCAGGGGCTTTCTGACTGAAGAGTGCATCTCCTACTGCATGAATTATCTAGGCATTGAGAACTCCGTTGGTCTGCCCGTCAACAGGCACCTCGGCAGGCTCGCTGGATGGGGTCACCGTGAGGGTCGCCGCGAAATGCATGTCGACTTCGAGGGTCGACTCGCCGACTTTGAAAGAGCAAACCTTGTCGCGCTACAACACATAGACGTGGTTGATCCTTGGGTGGTAGAGCACAAAACCTTTATTGAGAAGATGTACAATGACCGAGGCAAATAGAGGACGGACGGAGATATACTCAAAGAGCACAACTCATGTTTCACGCATTGGTTCAAGCAGAAGCTTCTGTCGTACCCTTTACATGAGGATTCTTCCACGGAAGAACAACTCATATTCGCCTTGTCAAAGAGCGCCGAGCACAACCTGATGAACTATGAGGCGTACGATATCAACGGCTACACATTCTACACCGAGGACCAGGACATGAAGAGCGATGGTTATCAGAACTCCGGGGTAACGATGGAATCCTACACCGGTAAGGACAAGGACAGATACTACGGAAGGATCGAGGAGATCTGGGAGCTGAGCTACGCTGGAGAGAAGGTGCCGATGTTCCATGTCAGATGGGCCAAGAGCGTCCTAAAAGAAGACCGATATTTCACCACCATGGTTATACACGAAGCCAAATCCAAGACCGTGAGCGCAAACATCACCGCGAAAAATGAGCCATGTGTACTGGCTTCCCAAGTGGACCAATGCTTCTTCATTACCGACCCGCCAAAGCCCAGTCATGTTGTCGTGAGGAGAGGGAAAGGAAGATCATCGGAATGGATGGAGTAGCCAATGAGCAAGACTTCGACAAGTACGGCCACCCGAGGATCGAACATGACGATGATGATGAAGTAGCAGCATACACCACAAGAAGAAGCAGGACCACCCTACCTAAAGGACGTCCGTTCCACAGAAGAACTCCATTTGCGAAAAAGAAGGGCAAGAAGAATGTGAACAGATAGCTAGCTAAGATCGATTGTATTTAAATCGTAGCCTTCATTTCTCGATTGTATTTCATGGGCACTTTTTGAACTATCATGAATATTTTTAAATTTCATGGACACTCGATCTCAATCCCCCTCCATCTCGATCTCTATCCCACCTCGCCAGATCCGGTCCCCCTCGCCGCCGAGCACCCCCCGGTCCACCGCCCGCCGCCGCTGACCCCCCGCACCCTCGATTCCCCTACTCAACCGCCGCCGCCGACCCCTCGCACCCCTCCCCTACTCAACCGCCGCCGCCGACCCCCCGCACCCCGCGCACCCTCCCCCGCTCCACCGGCATTACTGTTTGATGATATTTTTTAAAAAATTATTACTATCTTATAAAAAAATATTATTGTTATGATTTAAACAAGTTTGAACATATTTAAACACAAATAAGTATCAAACAACATTTTAAATGCATAAAAAAATTGTGGAGCCTAGGAATCGAACCCAGGACCTCCTGGTGTGAGAACTGGCTGCTGACCAGTCGAGCTAGTAGAGGGAACTTGGTGTGGATCAAGTCAGGTGGGAGATAACCTGTTGGCTCAAGCAGAAATCAAAAAAAAATACTAATGGCGCACCAGGGTGAGGTGCGCCATTAGAATGGATGTACTTATCGCGCATCGATGGGTGGTGCGCCATTAGTATTGTGTCGCCCCCACCCCGGCAGCCCAAACCTATCCCCTCTCTCTCCCTCGCCCTCGCCCTCGATCCCCTTCCCCTCTCCTCTCCCGACGTCGCTGCCCCGCCGCCTCGACGCCGCCCCGACGCCGCGACGCCACCCCGTCGTCCTCGTCTCCGCCCCGACGCCCCGACGCCGCGACGCTGCCCTCTCCTTTCTTGACGCCGCCGCCCCGCCGCTTTCCCCGCGGAGAAGGAGGAGGAAGAGGGGGCGCTCACCGTTGACCTCGCCCGGCCGACTCCGGCAGGAGGAATCTCCACTCTTCGTTCGCCCTCCCATGCGTGAGTACCCCCTGTCTTGCTGCGCATTCCCCTCCCCTCCCCGCTAACCCCGCCGCATGGAAAATGCAGGCCCGCCAGGGGATCCTCCCCGCCGCCCCACCTCGTTGGACGCCATCCCCCGCCGCCCTCAT